>NW_017971489.1:595527-610054 GCF_001883845.1 Diplodia corticola
GGGGGGGTCCAGTACGTACCGACCCGGTTGTCTGGGCTGATCCATTGGCCCCGCGAGTCTGGGCCACGGTGCTTGATCGCTTCAAGACTGGCGTCGAGCTCTCGGGAGAGCTTGTCTCTGTCAATTCCAGAGGGCTCGCCCTGGTGGACGATACAGCTGATTCCGCACATAATGATAGGGAGCTCGACTGTAACAATGCCGTATGTCAAAAGGTTACACGACCGACAAGACTGTGCCTTTGGACTGGACTGATAGGTGGTAAGACTGTTGACACTCAGCAGATGAGCTGATGTTTGGATTCGACCTGCAGTGACGTAGGTGTATCTGTTAGTGTATTTCGAAAACGGCTCCATGAGGAAGGCACACCTTTCGCTCATGTAATGTGACCACATTCCTGAACTGCGAATATATCGAACTTAACAGACAAGTATACCATTGTTTTGGCTCTAGAACCATATAACACTTATTATGTGCAATATACGTCATCCTTTTAGATGTCTTCTAATTAGCCATATTAATTTGTTTGGAGAAAGAGACGACCACTACGTAGAAATCAGAAAGAGATTTGCTGAAGTATTATCAAAGTAACATGACCCTAAGAAAGTTAGTTACATATATGCGTGAGCCCATAAATGAGCTGGAAGTAGCTGTTGATTCCAGAAAAGGCAGCATTGTGGAAAGCTGCAGTGGTCTCGAGGCGGAAGCTAGGGTAGCTGACGTCATGCAGGCAATGGTGGGGAAGGCGTGACTTCGCGCCAAGTGCGGCGCGCCTCAACGCGTCTCCGTGACACCTCCGCATCTCATCTGGACATTCCCATCACGCGACATGAACACCGATGGCTACCGTCACGCAAAAGCCGTCGCGGACTGCAGCCTCCCGGCGCCGTTGTCGTCCGGCCGTGAAGGAGGTGGACCGGATGGAGGGAGAGTATGAAGGCAGCAGCGACCTAGAGGTCACCAATGTCGTCCGCAAGGAGGTGGACGTCGATTCTTATATTCAAAGTAAGCATCTGCCAACATTCTACTCGAATGAGCTCCGTGCATGTAGCTCACGTTCCGGCAAAGACGTCGTCGAAGAGCCAGACGATACTTCCGAGACCGCCGACGAAACCGACTATGCTGAAGATGAGGAGCGGGAATCGGAGCCACGGAGGCACAGCCAGCCGCAAAAAGTCGAGTTCTCCGACGATGACGATGCGGAAGCCGCCTACAATGCGTTCAAGAACCGAAAAGCAGTGAAGAGGAAGCGTGCTGTGGCCATCACACGAAAGGCCAAGGCTGCGGCTGCGAGCAAGTCGAGCATGGTTGGGCGCCGCGTTCGTCCCCGCAAGTCAGGAGGAGATGAAGACAAGCCTGGTCTGTACAGGAATAGAACGTTTGAGGGCACCTACGATGAGGATGCGGATGAGCTGATGGACGAGGTTCTCCCTGACTATATTAAGAAGAGGAAAAGCAAATTCGAGGATGCACGGGAAAGGTTAGGTGAAGCTGGACTTCTGATACCTCCAGACTTTGATGAGGTCGATTTCTCCGACGATGAGAGGTTGGAAAATCTCCGCGAGAAGCCATCTTTCCCCGACCGACAGCCTCTCCGGAAGTACGAGGACATCGTCATGCCGACAACGGCAGGCGTGATACCTGCATCACATGCTCAATGGCTTCGCGACTATCAAATCAAAGGGGTCGAGTTCCTGCACGAGAAGTTCGTTTATCAGCGGGGTGGGGTACTCGGCGATGATATGGGCCTGGGCAAGACCATTCAGGTCATCGCCTTTCTCACTGCCGCTTTTGGCAAGACGGCGGACGAGCGCGATCAGAAGCGTATGCGTAAGATGCGCCAATACGACCGAGACTATCCAAGGGCTCTTATCATCTGCCCAGGTACTCTTCTGGCGAACTGGAAGTCTGAACTCAACGATTGGGGCTGGTGGCACGTTTACACCTACCATGGCTCGCTTGCCGATAAGGACGCAGCATTGCGAGCCGCTACCAAAGGGCGTGCCGAGATCGTGCTGACGACATACACCACATATCGGAATAACAGAAGCGAGATCAACACCGTTGACTGGGACTGCGTGATTGCGGACGAATGCCACATTATCAAGACTCGAACGTCCGAGATCACCCAGGCCATGAACGAAATCAATTCTCTTTGCAGGATAGGTTTGACTGGAACAGCAATTCAAAACAACTATTACGAGTTATGGACGCTCCTCAACTGGACGAATCCCGGCAAATTTGGCGCGCTCGCAACTTGGAAGCATTGCATCAGCGATCCTCTCAAGATGGGCCAAGCCCATGATGCTACATATCAACAGCTTGCCAAAGCCAGGAAAACGGCCCAGTCTTTAGTCAACAACCTGCTCCCCCAGTTTTTCCTCCGTCGGATGAAGTCGCTGATTGCCCGTGAGCTTCCAAAGAAGAGTGATAGAGTTGGTAAGTCAAAGCTCGGCCTGGAGCCAGAGACAGTCCTGACAGCTTTACAGTATTCTGCCCCCTTACGAAATCGCAATCCGAAGCATATGAGAGTTATGTTAATGGCGATCTTGTTGACTACATCCGGCAGTCTACAGATCCTTGCGACTGCGGCGAGCCTAACAAAAAGCGAGGCTGGTGCTGTCATACTGAAATTCCCGGTCACGGCAAATGGCAGAATCATGTGTTTCCTTCTATTGCAACGCTACAAAAGCTCTCCAATCATCTAGCGCTCATCATCCCAAGCAGTGCCGATTCACAAGAGAAACAGGCTCGTGACCTCGATGATTTACAGATCGCCATGCCGGATCAGTGGAAAGACCTTTACCGTCAGCGAGACAGCATCATGAACTTTGCAAAGCAGGAATACTGTGGCAAATGGAAAGTCTTGAAGAGACTGCTCCAGTTTTGGCATTCGAACGGCGACAAAGTCCTGGTCTTCAGCCATAGCGTACGGCTCTTGCAGATGCTGCGGATGCTCTTCGCAAGCACGACGACCTACAATGTCAGTTACCTCGATGGTGGAATGAAGTACGAGGACCGCCAACGAACCGTCAACGACTTCAATGCCGACCCCGGACAGTTCGTGTTTCTCATCAGCACAAGAGCGGGTGGTGTGGGGTTGAACATTGCTTCGGCAAACAAAGTGGTGGTGTTCGACCCTAATTGGAACCCTGCGTATGACCTGCAAGCCCAGGATCGAGCCTACAGGATCGGACAAACCCGCGACGTTGAGGTCTTCCGTTTGATCAGTGCAGGGACTATCGAAGAGATAGTCTACGCACGTCAGATTTACAAACAGCAGCAAGCAAACATCGCGTACAATGCTTCGAACGAGAGGCGTTACTTCCGCGGGGTGCAAGACCAAAAGGAACAGAAGGGAGAAATCTTCGGACTGGCAAACCTCTTCTCCTACCAAAGCGACAACATCGTGCTTCGAGACATTATCTACAAGACGAATGTCGCAGAATCCAAGGCCGGTGTCACGGTAGTCGGCATGGACGAATACAGTCAAGACGATGACGACGATCCTCTGTCAGATTGCGACCGCGAAGACGCCGTAATGAGCCAAATATCGGACATGATCAAGAGCGGAAGCATCCATGAACTGACGAAGGATCTAAAATCCTCCCCGAAAAAGACGGATGCTGTCCAAGCGATCCTTGCAGGAGCTGGCGTGCAGTACATGCACGAAAACTCAGAGGTCATTGGCACTTCGAGAGTGGAAGCCCACCTCAGCAGAAGGGCGGCGGAGAACGAGAACGATGTTGACTACATCGACAAGCACGTCTTTGCGCCGAGTCAGGGTCAAAGCCAAGTGGTCGGGGATGAGATCGACCTCGACGGGGCCGCCAGCGATGAAGAGGCGCAGACGATCAGATACAAATACAGGCCCAGCGAAGAGGTGCGGATGCGTCAGCTCTGCACGATGGCAAAAGTGTTTGAGTTCGATGATGTCACGGAGTTTGCACTGGTGGTCGAGAGCTGGACGCAGGAGCAGAGGAGGAACTGCCTAGACAGTTTCTACCGTCTCAGGAGAAGGCAGCTCGGCTCGGGTGGGGAGGAAAAGGGGGGGAGGTGAGGGCGAGGTGTCCTTTTTCAGCGGTTGACACCCCTCGGCGACAGAATTTTGAGGTTGCAACAGGGCAGCTGGAGAACCGCGGCTGCGCTGGCCGCGATCTGCGGAAGCGAACGGCAGCCCCGAGCGCCCCAGTGGCGTTGGTTGCGGCGGAAGTTTCAGACGAAGACCAGCCAAAAGCTGCTGTTTGGACGTTTCCCGTCTGCGCCCACGCGGGAAAACAAGACGGGCTCGGCGCGGGGCTCAATCGGATGGCGGAAGGCGAATGCATCCGGAGAGGCAGAGCACATAGACGTATATTTGTACGCCCGGTGACGCAGATCATCCCCTATCCTGCTGATTCGTATCATGGGGCTCGGGCGGGCCGAGGGCGCTGCCGTGCAAATGGGCGGCGAAAAGCTGGAGGCTTACGTAGGGCGGCGGTCAGCCGCAGTAAGGTCGCGAAGAAGGGTCTGCTGACGGGGGCGGCTGCAGGGCGCGACTGGCCGGCTACAGGCGTGCGGCGCGAGGGGTGACAGCGCAGGACGGGACACTTAGGCAGCAGATTTCTTTGTTCGTTGGTGCTGGTTGGGTGTGGGTTGTTCACAAGCAATAAACATGGGCACTGGGCCAAAAAATACCCCGCCGGCTGCCGCTAACGAGCCCACTTGCGCCCACCCGCGTCATCCTCTACACTTGAAAGTCCTTCGTGGGCCCGCCCTGATGCCTGTCGCACAGCCTCTCGCACCCTAAACCTCCACACTCCCGCCGACGACCCTTCAATCCCCCACGAACCTCGCCACCATGGTGCTCGGTCACGGCCACCGCCGCCACTCCCTGTCGAGCAGCCGCTCATCCACCGACGACTTCCGCGACAACTCCACCGTCACCGGCGAAGACGAGACCATCGTCGACTCGGAGCAGAGCAATGGTACGTCGCGCCGTCTCTGAGAATCCCAGGCCTCAGCCGGCCATAGACTGATGGGGCCGCCTTCTGCAGTTCTCACCCACATCATCTCGCAGCTGCGGCCTGGCGCGGACCTCAGCCGGATCACCCTCCCAACATTCATTCTAGAGCCGCGGTCGATGTTAGAACGGATAACAAAGTGCGTCCATGGTTCCCTGCCTCTCCAAGGCGCTCGTGAAGGAGAAGAGGAGCTGACTTGGCCGCCCTGCGCAGCTTCATGGCCCATCCGGAGACCCTGCTCCCCATGCCGGACATCGAGGACCCAACAGAGAGATTTTTATCCGTGGTGAAGTTCTATCTCAGCGGATGGCACATCAAACCGCCGTATGTATGCTCTGCGCAACAAAGAAAATCGTTCGGCGCCCTTGATGCTAATCCCTAGACAGCGGTGTCAAGAAGCCCCTCAATCCGATCCTCGGCGAGACTTTCACCTGTTACTGGGATTATCCGGACAACACTAGAGGCTACTACATCTCCGAGCAGACCTCGCATCATCCCCCGAAGTCCAGCTATTTCTTCATGGCTCCCGAGCACCACATCCGCATCGACGGCGCCCTCAAGCCCCGCAGTAAATTCCTGGGCAACTCGGCGGCGAGCATGATGGAGGGTCTGGCCGTGATGACTTTCCTCAACCACAACGAGAGATAGTATGTATTGCTATGGCATGGCTGGGCTGGGATGCCTTCGCTAACCGGAGGTGTAGCTTCATCACGCAGCCCAACATGTACGCACGAGGAATCCTGTTCGGGAAGATGAAATACGAACTCGGCGACCACAGCTATGTGCGGTGCCCGGAACTTGGCTTGGAGGCCGATCTCGAATTCAAGACCAAGGGCTGGGTCGGGGGCACCTACAACGCCATCGGCGGATACATCAAAGATTCCAAGACGCAAAAGAACCTTTTTGAGCTTTCTGGGCTGTGGACCGGCGAGATGTGGGCCAAGAACCTTACGGTAGGTGGGAAATTGGCGGCGGAGGCTCCGCCCGCGCCAAAGAGTCGTGCTCTCCGCTAACGGCGTGTTCCAGACCGGAAAGAAGCAACTGCTGTTCGACGCGACGCACGCGAGGGAGACAGCGCCATCAGTCCGCCCTCTCAAGGAGCAAGAAGACCGTGAATCACAGAAGCTATGGCAGAAGGTTACTACGGCTATCAAGCAGAGGGATCAGATCGTAGCCACAGATGAAAAATCAAAGATTGAAGACATGCAGCGCGAAGAAGCAGCGAAGCGCGTGGACGACGGCGTCGAATGGCACCCTCGGTTATTCAGGCCGGTGCAGGGCGGGCCGGGAGGCTCGGAAGAGGGCATGGAGGATCTGGATTTCATCATTCGCACCAAGGTGTAAGTGGAGCGTGGTTCCCGCAGTCAGCCGACCGCCTCACCGGAAGGCTTCGGGGTCGGACGGAGATAAATGCTAATTCGCCGTGTTGCGTCGCAGCGACGGTGCTACGCCGGAGGAGCAGACGAAGCAGATTCTCAACATCGCCGCGATACTTCCTGGGCAGACGGTAGAGCGTAGGTTCTCGATACCTGGACGGAAGACCGAGTCCCAGCACCAGAACCAGACAGAAGACCTGATCGACTTTGGCCAGCATGACGCGTCGACGGCGAAGACCGGGCCCGGATCCCTCGAGCGCAAAGATTCCGACACGAACTCGGTCGATGAGTTTGTGGACGCCGAGTCGTGAGCGGGCACCTTCGACGATACATGCGCGGTCGTGGTTCGCAAAGATTCCCTTTTCCGGGCCTTTCAGGTAGACCTATCTCGGCCGCAGTGGGGTGGTGGGATGTTTGGTGGGCTGAAGGATCCAGCGAGACACAGGTATACTTATTTAACTTTGGTTTCCTATCTGTCTATTCGCCTGTTTTATACCGACAAGAATCGATTGACCCTCAACGGTTCAATTTCAAGGGAATTTTTTGTTTCGTTACTTCCGCGAGTCGAAGAGCGTGCGCGGAAGGGATGATATGCATGTTTTGACAGCGGTTTTTTGCAAAAGGGGGGTGCTAAAAGAAAGGCGTAATTGATTCGTCGAATTGTCTTTCGCGTTTAACGTTTGTCTATCCGTCTTGTTTTCCATGGCCGAATCTGATCTTTCTATACGCTCTATATGTCCGTTTCCCTTCTCAATCCCTCTAATAGCCCAAGTCTCGGACCCCGTCTCCGAGAATACCGGAACCAGCAACAACATCCATCTCCTCTCAAGCCAAATACACGTATATACCTTAAACCTGCAAACATAGCGGGCCAGAGAAGACCCGAGCCCTCTCACGCGGACTCAGCAAGCGTCCCGACGCAGATGTCCTTCCCTCCCCTTTTCCCCTAATGCTTGTGATGACCCTTCTCGTCCTGCACGGGCAGCGCCATGCCCAGCAGGAAGGCCGGCTCGTCGACGCTGTGGTGCTGGTAGCTCAGCACGCCGACGCCGCCGGGCTCGAGCATCATGCTCAGCGGGAACTCCATGGGATACTGCAGCCAGCGCTTGGTGAAGGCGCGCAGCAAGTGGCCGTGGGCGACGAGCACGACGTCGGCAGGCGTCTCGCCGCCGCGCATGCACGGCGCCTGCAGCGCGCGGATCTCGGCGATCAGCGCGTCCAGCCGCGCCGTCACCTCGGCCGCGCTCTCGCCGCCCTCGCACCCGTCGCGCCAAATGTCCCACGGGCGGCCGGCGTCGGCATCGAGCCCCTTCGCCGCGCGCCGCGCCCGGATCTCCGCCGTGAGCAGCCCTTCGTACTCGCCGTAGTCCCACTCGGCGAGCGCGGCCGTCGTCGTGACGCGCGCCGCCGCGTGCAGGTCCGCCTGCGAGTGCGCGGGGAAGAGCAGCTCGAAGGTGCGCTGCGCCCGCGTGCGCGGCGACACGTAGACGCGCGCGAGCCTCGCGGGGTCGATCAGCTTGCCCGCGCCGACGAGCGCGCGCCCGCTGCCCAGCACTTGCTGCTCGCCCTTGGGCGTGAGCGGGAGGTCGGTGACGCCCGTGTAGCGGCCGTTGATGGTCCATTCGGTTTCGCCTGTGGGGGTTTCGCGCGCCGGAGCGGTGGTGTGAGTACGAGTGTGAGGGGGAGGGTGAGGGGGAGGTGGTTGGGGGGTGTGGGATTCTTTTTCTCCTCCCTTCTTGCTTGTTTGTGTACATGATGTGATGTGATGTGGTGCGCGAGGGTTTCGTTCAATCAGGCGTTGCGTCTGCTGGGGGGGGCGGGAGGGAGGGAGGGAGGGAGGGGAGATGTGTAGATGTCATGGTTCTGGCTCTGCGGTGGTTCCATGTTTGCAGATGCTACGGGCGGTGCTTGGTATGTCGAAGGGCGTTGAATGTGGGAGTGGTTGCGGTGGTGCTTGCGTCGTCGGGCGGGGGGCGGAGAAGAGCGGAAAAACGGAACGTACCATGGCGGGCGAGGTAGACGCGCGGAGTTCCTGCGTCCTTGTCCGACATTGTTTTTGCGAGTTTCCGACGGGCTGGTTGTTGGGACAATCGGATCTCCGTGTTCGATGGGACGGAGAAAACTACTGCACGGGAGAGGTGATGATGTGAGGGCGGGCTTGTTAGGGCTGCTGCTGCCCGCTGCCCCACCGAACGGACCGCTGCAGAAACGAGTCAAGAGTCGGCCACTCTGTCAGGCACGATTGACAGCCTGGCCCACGTCAGCGGCTTCATGGCCCGGCGCGCCGTCCCCGCATTCTGGGCACATCACAGCGCTCGCCACTGATTCACGTCGCCATGTTTGTTGCCACTGCAGCTCTGGAGCCAAAACTTCATTATCTGCAAACTAGAGCTATATGGGATATCTGCGAAATCAAGAGAAAGAGCGCAACACGGCCCGGTCGGCAAGCTGCTTCCGCGCCTCCTCGGCCAACCGTCGTGGGGCGCGTACAGCGAAGCGCGCCTCGTCGCCGCCGTCCGTCCACGTGTCGTAGATCTCGTCCCGGTAAGTGTCGGAGCGCGTGACGGGCACCTTGCCGGCTAGAATGCGCTCGAACAGGTCGCGGACAGCGTCCAGCATCTCCTCGGCCTCGGCACGCACGGTACAGTGGCCGCAGCACAGCTTGACGCGGCGATGGACGCCGCAGAAGTCGTGGTTGTAGTAGTTGAGCGAGTCGGCCAGCATGTACTCGTTCTCGCGGCGCACGAAGCGCAGCATCTTGCGCAGCGAGGCCATGAAGTCGGCCCAGTCGCCCTCCTTGGGGAAGACGATGGCCATGCCGTCGGGCCCGCGCTCGTAGAACGAGTCGCCGACGTAGAGATAGCGCTCGTCGTGGTCGTACCAGGCCAACTCGTCGGGCGTGTGGCCGGGCGTGTGCAGCACCGTCACGTCGACCTTCTGGCCGTCGTGCATCAGCGCCTCGCCGTCCCTGGCCCAGCGCGAGACGCGGTACTTGGGCGCCTTGAGCCCGTAGAAGCTGCACAGCGAGTGCTCGTCCAGGTGCTGGGTGACGAAGGACTCGCAATGGCTCGAGGCGACGACGGTGCATGCGGCCAGCGGCTTGGAGGCGGCGTCGGAGCCCCGCATGGTCCGGGCCAAGGCCAGCGACTCGGAGAGGGGAATGGTGGGGAACTGTTCGATGCCGCCGATGTGGTCGTAGTGGCAATGCGTCACCAGCACCATGTACTGGCGCTCCGGATGGCCATACTGATCGCGCGGATTCAGCGGGCGGGCGTCGTTGGCGGCGACGGGGAACTCCTCCAGGAAGGTGCGCAGCTTGGAGAGCTGCACGGTCGAGTCGCGCGGCGAGTTGCAGCCCGTATCGGACAGGATCAGGAGGGGCAGGCGCGGGTGCAGCTTGGCGTAGACGAAGGGATGCTCGTCGAAGCTGTCATCTTCCTGGATGAGAAAGGTGGTCCGGTTCAGACGGGAGGCAGCGAACGAGGTCGACGGCGCTGGGGACGGCTTGCTGGACATCAGTACAACAAGGGAAAAGAAAGGAGGGAGGCATGATGGTTTATGAGCACCCCGCGCTCGCCGTTATTTCTGCGGTGGTTTTATTTGACCGAGCTGCTCGTCTTGCTGAACAGATCAATGGTCCGCTTAGCGACCGCTGGGGGGAAGGCGGGACGAGGCGAGTTTGGGGGCCAAACGCCCCCCGAGCCCTCGAGCCCTCGAGCCCTCGTCGTGACAACCGCCTGCCGATCGCTCCGACTCTTGCTCCCTCCCACGCTCCTGTGCTCCCGACGACCTGGTCTCCCTCGCGCCCGCCAGACGCATGTGCGGCCGACATGCAACCGAGAGGTGGGCACTGGGTAGCTCACGCCTGCCCCAGCCTGCCTGTGTCTCGGAGCTCGCGTGCGTGTCCAGGTTTCCAGGTTTCCAGGGTCCAGGTGAAGATCTGATCAGTCCTCACTGACGCGATGGCCGTCGCGGCTGCGTCTTTATTCGGCTCGGCGAGACACAAGCTCCATATCTTTGACGTAAGCTCCCATCTCGTCGCTCATAAGCAAGGCTTGCTAATCCCCCAAGCCCGGCCCGCCACTCGGGATCTCGATGACTCGTATTGCGATCCTCGTCGCCATTGGCCTTGCCCGCCCTTGTTGCGCACGTCCGTGTCAGCTCAGCCTTACGCCTCGAGCATGCTAGGAACGACCACGCGCCTCTCGCTCCGGCCCTTCCTGCATGCCTCGCGCCTTGCTTCTGTTCCGAGCAAAGGATGACATCCCTCTTGGAGCCGCTCCCTTCCGCCAGGCCCCCATCATCCCGCTATCAGCGCCCCTGTCCCTCGCGGTCAAAGATCCTGCGTCTTCCGGTCGAGTAACACAGCCGCACGCGGTTTGAAAGGTCTCAGCCTCGTGCCCAGTTCCCCAATCTCGCAGCCAGCCCAGCGGTAGAACCGGCGTATTAGCGTCCTGGAACAAGACCACAGTTCTCGCCTTGCCCGATTTCGAACCTCGTCCCCACATTTTTACTGGGGAAAAGCAACAGGATCTTCATCGCTTAGCTCTTCCGAACGCCATGGCCATGGCCTTTTCAGCTGTGCAAACTGCTGCTCCCGGCATACGGACTCGACATGGTTGCCCGATCGTTTTCGGGCGGTCTTATTGCTTTTTCTGTCGTTCCGTCAGCCCACGCTCCAATGTGAACTTTGCGTCAGCACAGCTGCCATTAGGCGCGTACTTCTCTGGGCCGCTCAAGCGCCTGTTAAGTGTCTTATTGATCAACTTTGTCGTTGGGACGAAGAGAGTAGAAGAAAACTTTGACTCACAAAGTATCGCTGCATCCAGACACATCTGAGATGGTGAGCTCTTTTCTGCAACAGCGAGCCTCATCCTAAGTTCGTTCGTACTCATCAGCGTCAGCTCGTTGATTGTCTGACCGTACAGCCCCGCTCCAGGAATGCTCCACCGCCACTTAGTATTGGACCTGTGCCTTCTGGACAAGGGTTAAATCTATCTCAGTGGCCAGACGCATGTGAAGTCTCAAGAGGCACACGCAATAGGCTACAGCATCTCTCTGCCAGTGAAGCTCACTGGGACGCCTACAATGCCGTGTGACAGGAAATGCTTGTCAATGGCGCGGGTCATGTCAGCAAGGTGCAGCTGTTGAGATAATTCGTTTACCCAAGACCAGTATTTCTAGCGCTCAACGCTCCCTCTCCTGGATAATCGGGCGTCTCATCCAACTCTTTCTCCCGCAATCTTGCTCATCCTCACGCAATGGGCTTCTTCAAAAATTGCTGGGACCTGCTTCTGCATCTTCCATACTTCTCTCCCCTGGGCGGTGGCTTTGACCGGGATGGCTCACAGCTTCCGCTCTCCTCCGACCCCAGTGGCGGCGTAGTCATACGCCCACAAAATGCTTCACCTGGCTTCACCTGCTCGTACCCGAGCTTAGATGGCTGGGAGAGCTGCAATACCCCTAACGACAGAGGCTGTTGGCTGAGAGACACCAAAGCGAGACAGCCTTATTTCTCCCAGTACGACCTTCACACAGACTGTAGGTTTTGCCTTCCACCTCTCTGTGGTTGGCTTTTAAAATTAATTACTCGTAGACGAGACCATCTGGCCAAAGGGCGTGACCAGGGAGGTGGGTTCTGCATGACACGTACCTCTACGATGCTTGCTGATTGTAGCAGTACTGGATCAACCTCAAAGACCAAGTGGTGAGTTCCCGCGGATAGGGCCCCCTTATGCTACCTTTGACTCACGCGTGCAGCTCGTCCCCGATGGATATTCTAAGCCATATGGCAAAGTTGTCAATGATACATATCCCGGTCCCCTGATCGAGGCTTGCTGGGGTGATGAAGTTGTTGTCCACGTGACGAACTATCTCCAGACGAACGGCTCTACGTAAACGCGCCCACTTTTGGTGTGCTCTGGACCATGACTGACACCAGAACAGGATCCACTGGCATGGTGTAAGACAACAGTACAGCAACGAGATGGACGGAGTGAACGGTCGGTATCCTTCGACTTGGTTCACGTGGATAAAATATCTGATCTTGACCAGGAGTAACACAATGTCCCATTGCTTACGGCGAGACCTTCACCTATCGCTTCAGGGCACAACAGTATGGAACTTCGTGTAAGTAATCTCGTTGCATAATCACGGGCAAACGCTGACAGCCAAAGGGTACCATTCGCACTACTCGCTCCAATATCCCGACGGTGTAGCCGGGCCCCTTGTCTTCCACGGTCCTACGTCAGCCGATTGGGACGAAGAATGGGAAGTCCCCCTGATGATGACGGACTGGGTACACGACTCGGCCTTCGGTATCTTCTCCACCATGGAACTCCAGGGTAAGCCTCCAGTCGGCGATAGCATACTGCTGAATGGACATGGCCACTATGATTGCTCCTTATCCGACGATCAATCCCGATGTGCCCCGGGTTATGCATCTTACTACAACCGAACCTTCCAGAAGGGTAAAAGGTATCTGATACGGCTGATCAACTCCTCTGTCAACGCTGCGTTCATCTTCAGCATAGATGGACACAACATGACGGTTATATCTACGGACTTTGTACCCATTAAGCCCTATAACACGACTGCAGTTCTTGTCAATATAGGTATGCATGACTGTTCATGATAGATTCCTCGAGTTTGGTGAAACCACTAACATGGTGTAGGCCAGCGCTACAATATTATTGTCGAAGCAAATGCTGATCCAGGAGATTATTGGATCCGTACTGAGATCCCTGGAGGAGACGCAGGCTGCGGAAAGGTCACCGACAAGCACGGAAATGTCACGGGCATCCTTCGCTATGACGCCAGCAGCACTGCGTTACCTACTTCATCCCAAAACGTGTATGAGTCCGATTGTCACGACGAGCCGAAAGAGAGCCTGCGCCCGATTCTCCCCTGGATGGTTGACCCGCACCCGCAAAACGACGTGCATAATAATACATATGAAGTCGGAATTAGTGAGGTCCAATTCCACAACGCTTTCCGCTGGGATCTGACCGACACGCCCATGTGGCTTGATTTCTCAAACCCCACGATCCTGAATCTGGAGAACACAGATTGGAATCCGGAATACGCTGTCATAAACTGTTCGTGTCCCGTTCATCTTCCCGTCTATCCTTCTCCGCTTGCGGCCCAAGACAGTTTCTAACCAATTTTGAATGAATCAGACAACTACAATCGCGGCTTCGTCTATCTCGTCATCACGGGTAACCTGGAGCGTCTGGGTGCCAACAAGACCGAAGTCCCTGCTGGTCACCCGATCCACGTGCACGGGCACGACTTCGCCATACTGGCGCAAGAGAACCGCACGTATGATGAGATCCGCGACCCTCTCGAAACGTTCAACCTCAACAACCCTCCGCGCCGCGACGTCGTGTTCCTGCCGTCCAACGGCTTCGTGGCGCTGGCGTTCAAGCCGGACAACCCCGGTATCTGGCTGGTGCACTGCCACATCGCCTGGCATGCTAGTTCTGGTGAGCACCCACTCTCTTTTCATCTCCTCCTTGCTTTTACTCCGAGAGGGAGGCAATGATACTCCCTTTCTGTTCGAAAGTTGCTCTGAACTGATTCATTCTTTCCTTACGTGCAGGTCTCGCTTTGCAGATTTTGGAGAGGCAACCGGACATCCTCGACTCCATTGGGACTTTGGAAGCTACCAACAAGACATGTGATGGTTGGGACGCATATGTGAAGGCACATCCGATCGATCAGGATGATAGCGGTATTTGAGCCGGATGGTCCGCTTCGTTTCCTTTTCTCTCCCTTTTCCAAATCCCCTTTTCCCTTGATATTTGGTTGTGGAAGTGTACTCCGATGATCCTCTGAGGTGGTTCCTCCCCTAGAGCCCGACTCGTTCTCACCTCATTTCCTTAATGGCGCTTTCTCTGTCATTAGTGCAGTTCCCCCAGCTCTCCGAGTCTGACCTCATCACTCCTTCCCCTCCCCTGGATCAAATGCCCGAGACAACACACAAGAGATCAAGTCGTCATTTATACATACATAGTGTAGAAATTATGCACTAAAGAATACCTCCCGTTGCCACACATACGCAGCAAAGGATTCGTTTTTTTTTTCTTTCTTCCCCACCACTTTCCCGCCCTTCCCCGCCCCCTCCACATATCACACTGCCTCATCCCCCCC